>NC_059349.1:8901243-8931243 GCF_019703515.2 Myxocyprinus asiaticus
ACATTAAGTAAAATGGGTTGCGAATGCCGTTTCACATGAACCTTAACGTAACTGTTGATTGTCTAGTTTTGACGTGTCATTTGTCAGTTGAAGATCAGCATTGTGCTGAGAAATGTGAGCAATGTGTGAAGAGAAAGTGTGCAGTAGTAGCTGACTACTTAACGAACTGGAAGGGAACAATAAATCCGGACAGACAAAACCAACCTTCTGAGCCAGCTATTGATAATTCCAGCCTGCCATATTTGCATTCGAAAGCACCAAAAACTCAGAGGCCCCTGTGAGAGTCCATTTAGTCTGGTCTGATCTTCTCTCAACCATGCTTACGTGCTGCTAACAATGGCCTCATTTCAAGTTCCTGGACAGTGATTTGTATTCAGGACAAAATCCTTCCCTTTACTTTATATAGCTACTGTAGGTTTCCCCCGCCTCTTTCCCCTCAAGACCAGCAGAGAATGACTGCATGCTGTGCACGATGATTTGGACCTCTGGAATCAGGAAAGGATTTTCTTTTTTCCTCGGTTTGCTCAAGCTAACCGTGATAATGTACATTACCCAGGTAGGAATGCATGTATGATTTCAGGTCCTTCTGTGGTCTGGAATTCAGCTCCTGATCCTTCAGCCGTCATACAAACATGTGATAAACATTCCAACAATGGCCTCAAACGAATCTCAAATGAGCCTCGATTCAGCCTGCTCGAATGACTGTTTGCTTCCATGGACAAAGAATTACTGCTCTAAAAAGAAGGCTAAAGCATTTGCTAATTAGCGAAAAGGACGCTATCTAATGCAGAGGCTCTCAACTGGTGGGCCTCGACCCAAAAATATGTTGCAGGTGTGTTTTGATAAGATTGCGAACAGCAGTGAAAAACAATGCTACATGCAAATGCCAACATGGACGGGTTGCGTGACATGCCCTCATCCTCGAAAACCATGAAGAACACTACAAAAGGTAATAGAAAATACAATCCAGACTACATTAAATACAGGTTCGCTTGCAGCAAGGATAAACATGGTTTGTGTCGACCACAATGTTTTTTGTGCAGTGTATTATTGGCTGTCGAGAGCACGAAACCATTGAAAGTCAGAGACATTTATATACATTTATATTCATCATCTATGCAATCTAGTCTTTTCTATTTTGCTAATTTTTTTATTTAAACAACATCTGCATCAGATCTCTAAAACTATCGGTCACTATGAACAATGGTGCCTGCAGCTGTACGGCCGTACGCACTGTGCATACCATGAGCGCTCTGACTGACCTGAGAAATATTTACTCTCAGAATATTTCACCAATCATGAAATGTGTCCCGTATTTCTGTTGGCTGTTAAAAAGAACTAGCAATGCCTAATTTGCGAATGAATAATTATTTTGAGTCGGTTATTTTCCGTGAATTGGCCAAACAGGCTTGCAAAACGGTCTGAATCGATTCGTGATTCAATACAGTCTCTCTCACTGAATCATTTGGAGCGGTTTCTCACACAGTCAAACAGTATCGGGATATTTACGAATACAGCGCTGGATACAGTATAAATTTACCTACAGTCAACTGAAACAAAAGGCTGTGTTTTTGAGAGGTAACTTTGAGAACTTCAGCTAGTGCTGTGTCATGTGAACAAGGGGCTGTTCAAACTGAATGTGTTTTTGCATCTGCTCGCGCTGTTTTTCAATCGTTTTCCATATAAACATTCGCTAGATTGATGTCTTTTGACAAATGTGTCACGTTTCACTGTATTTTTAGCATCTCTCATGGGAGCGCTGCATTTTTAAGATGCTGTGTCAAGTTAAAAAGAACTTCTTCAACTGATAAAAACATGTCTCGAGACACCTGCGTTCTGCTCTGTTCGTTGTTGTGCTTTGTGCTTTTTTAGCGCAAAAATGCGTCTGTCTGAACGATTACTGGAAGAAATGCTTTAGACATTAGTTAAATGAATGCTACTCATACTCAAGAAAATAAAACAAATGCTTATCTCAAAGTCACCAGAATTCAACGGTTTGGTGTTGTTTTTTGCAAAAAATGCCCCCGGACCCCCCTAGATATAAGGTTTATTAGGCAGATTTCTGTGCGTACCCTCAGATTAAATCCTGCAGGCGCCCCTGACTACGAAAACTAGTAGGGTGGCAGATAGTAAATACATAGTGCTGATACATGGGTTTCTTCAACTTCGGGCAATTTCATGTCCCAGGGGTTGATTTGAAGAAATTTCAACTTTTTTCTTTATTATATGAAGAGATAATTAAAGCTATATTTTAAACCTTTTTACCAGGCCTTCAAAAATTTATTTTTGGTACTTTTCAAATGCTTTTTATGCATAACTTTGACTGTTTTAGTCTTGTCCCAGGCCCAGACTTTCATCATATATCAGTTTTACTGATTAATCAGTGCCAAAAGTTGCTTTTTGGAACTATCAGTTATCGGCAAAATCTGTCGATTTTAATCATTTCGCCATTTCAAAATAAAAGTCCCTGGTAAGTTTTGGGCTTGTTTGTTTTTAAAAGTCCTGCGTTATGCACCAAATCTTCATTTTATTTCTGGTTATTATTGGGATTTTGGTTAAACAAAAAACTGCATATTGGATTTTATTCATTTTGACCTCTTTGTCTTTGCCCGCCATAGTAAAAAAATAATAATATATTTGTTTGACATCTTATAAATCTTTTTTAAAAACTATCGGCCAATTAAATGGTTATCGGACTTTCCCACCACCTTAGTTTTCGTATCGGTTGACCTCTATATTAAACTATGAAAATCCATTGTAAAAATACAAATTATTGCATATTTAAAACTATGATGATTAAAATTCACAAAAAAAAATATAAATAAATAAAAAAACATTTTTAAATGTACACCATCCATTGACAAAGCTTTCGGTACATTCTGGAACTGACACTAAGAAAAATGACCACTTCTGTTAATTAGGCCAACTAAAGAATTCCATATTGGATGTTAGAATGACATTCGGCAAATGTTTTAATAATGTTTATGATTCAGAATGCATGCAAATCTGGTCCATTCTCACAATGTGTATGTTTATTCACAAATATGACAATGAATTTACACCACAATACTTTACAGATGAGTTTTATTTCACTTCTTGGCAATGTACTTGTGCTTAATTAGAAAACACCCCAAACCAGCAATGTTTGTGCTTACTGGGAAAACACCCTAAACCGGTTATGTACTTATGCTTACTGGAAAAATGTCCTAAATGGCACATTTGCCCCAGTTTAGCAATTTGGCGCATAAATCTGAACGAGGATCAAACTGGTCTCTTAACAAATAATCAATGCTCCATGATGTATCATTCGTGATTAATGCATTGCTCAATTCTGTATTAATAGGCCACCTAACCTTTAACCTATAAGCCCCCCCCCCCCCCAAGCACAGGCAGGGCGTGTTTTCCAGTAGAGAGCGGAATCAAAATGAAGCATATACTCATAATCCTCAAAGGATTACAGAGGTAATCTATAATAAGGCTCATCATAAAGCCAGGGTAGAATTTACAATTATTGGATGCATTCCAGGAAATGAAATGGCTTTAAAACTAATTGTTCAGTCTTCCAGTAGTCAAACTGCATGAGTCGGAGCACTAAAGGTACCCCCAGTTCTGTGCCAACTTTTCTAATTATGCCTTAATCACTGAAATTGATAAGGAACAAATCAAGGTCAAATTAACATTTGCAGATCAAACTATGACGTCAATGACAAAACACTATTAATAGCTGTATACACTTTAAAGACTTTCCTGTCTGTTCAGCTCACACCGAATAAAAACAATCAGACAGTGAGTGTTACTATTAGCAGTTTCAATGATAGATGTCTCTATCAGAATGCCGTTCAGTAGCAAGTATGTTTTCTTTGGCTTCTTAACACGTAACAGACAGATGAACACGTGAATCTGGGCATGTTAGAAGTGCCTGAACCTGCTTTCCTATCAAACCAGCCGCCTGCTGAGGCTGAGCCAGGATTTAAATGTCACTTTCACGCCAACACAATTTAGAGGCAGTCTAAATGGGTCCCTCACTGACTTTCTTCAACAGTAGGGGAGGGCAAATACAATCCAGTCACAATCCAGTCCTGCCCACAAAAGAGACCCAATTAACCCCCAAGAACATAGTTGCCCTTTCTTACTGAGTTAAGCTCATTGACCTTGACCATTTATTATAGCACTGTAACGCTTAAGACGGTAAGGAGGAAGCTGGGACTGGCTTGACAAACACACAGACATTTAATGACACTTTTAAGTGTATAAAGAAACGAAAACACGCACTGCTTTTCAGTCAGCTGCATCAAATCATAAAGACAGTCAGACACGCGGACAAGCTTCGTACATCTCTCTCCCGTCTGCCGCTGTCTCTTCTCCTTAAATACTCCCGCCTCTCCTTGCTAGAATTCAAGGCCGGTGTGGCGTGCAGGTGGCGTCTACCCAGATGCCACTTGGCTCCGCCCTGCTCACCACAAGCACATAACTTGTAAGTAGGGATGTCATAAAATATTGATATATCGATTATTGATCAACATGTTATTTTATCGATATATTTTTGAGGCATCGATATGTTAAAATTAGCCGACATTTAAATTAGAAGCCTAATTTGCATGCTTTCCAATTCACTCAGTTGGCCTCTGTTTAACAGTCTGGCATAGTAGAGTTGGGAGACCACAAGAGGGTGATATAACATTTACTGAAGCCAGTCATGGTCAAGACCACAAATAAACACACACACAGGACAAGCTGATGCAGCACAGCAGCAGGCAGTCCAAAGTTACGAAGGTTTTTGTAGTTTTTGATGAGTTTGCAGGTTAGTGTATGAAACCGGTGTTTATTATGCAATTTCTCTGTTTGTAGCCTTGAATAGGTTTAATTCAAGCTGTCAAACCACAAAAAGACATACTTGTAACGAAAAATACACTATGTAGGCTACAGTATATGAAAGATTCATATACACAATAGATCATCCAGTGATGGCTAGAGTAAATAATCATTGTCCTTTGATAATGATTTGGGTCGAATTTAATGGAAAACTATGCGAGTTGCGTGCCGTGGCACTGCAAAATCTTGATGCTGAGCGTTAACGGGGTGCATACATTTGTAGAAAATAATTGTTACGAAATTTAGAACACACCATGTCGACTGCCAGACGCAATCCATGCGTGACCCCCTTTAATTTACCCTGCCGATGCGTGACCCCCTTTAATTTACCCTGCCGCTCACACTTGACCAAAGTTGTGAAATATGTTTGAAAATACAAAAACTACTGTGCAACGACCACGGCCTATTTATATCTGAAAAAAGAAATCCCTAAATATAAATCGATAATCATCGGGAAAATCTTCCGATTATCAATGCATGAAAAAAGGCATTGATCCAAAGCCTACTTGTAAAGGGGCGGTCACACTACACTTCGCGCTCCATGTGATGTATTATTTACTTACACCAGAGGTCCTCCCGCATGACATCATATCCTGGTCCATTGCATTGTACGAAAAACATTTGCGTGCTCAAAGCCTAGTGTGACCACCCATTAAGGCAATACATTTTAGCGTTTGTATGACATAACCAACTACATTTACAAGCTTGTTCTAATGCGATCGAATTGTGCTGTAGCTCAACTAATTTTGCACTTGTGATGCAAAAGACCAGGGTACAAGTCCTAAAGAGCACACGAGTCAACACGTGATCCGATAACCCAGTCCCAGGGGCAGTGGTGGCTCAGCGGTTAAGGCTCTGGGTTACTGATCAGAAGGTCAGGGGTACAAGCCCCAGCACCGCCAAGATGCCACTGTTGGGCCCTTGAGCAAGGCCCTTGACCCTATCTGCTCCAGGGGTGCCGTATCATGGCTGACCCTGCACTCTGACCCCAACCTAGCTGGGATATGTGAAAAAGAAGAATTTCACTGTATATGTGCAAATGTATAATGTGTGATAAATAAAGAAAATTATTATTAATGTAATAGAAGGACCACAAATTGACGTGGTTGCTTCAGCAATTGCGTTTTTCTTCTCACATTTGCTTTAATCATACTATCGGTTACATTTAGGTTTAAGGTTTAGGGTAGGGCGGTCTGTTTTTTTATTTAAAACCCAACAGAGCATTAACCTTAAAAACCTCATTGTTTTCCATCACACATTTGATTTTTTTCTGACACTTTTGGTTAGGTTTAGGTTAGGGAAGTAGGTTTTGTTAATTTAAAACTCGATACAGCATTAACCTTAAAAGCCTCATCTGTTTGGGAGAACATTTAACTCGCGTTTAGCGCCACTCAGTGGACATTTCGACTAAAAACTGCCGCGATGCGCGTCATGAAGCACGTAACATAATTTTGCAAATATGTCACCACAGTCACATCATTTTTATGAGATCAGGCTGGAATATTTAAAGACAGTTGGGTCCAGTTGTGCTTTCAGAAATTCGCTGCATTTCATGCTTGATTTCACACAGACCCGGCTCTTTCCATGCTATCAGAACAAATATTTCACATCAAAGATTTCTGAGTGTTTATGTGCCGTTAAACGCCAGTTTAATACTTAGGGTTAGGGGTTTGTTCAGATCACTAACCCTCAGTAGCAATGAGCAATAGAATAGTGTTGCTTACCTCTGCCTTTTGATCATAGTTCTGTAACATTATCAGTCATGCATTTAGTCCAGCTTTCAAATGAAATATGAATATTCATTGCTGGGATCTTAACAGGCTCCACTCTAAATTGGTTTATTGAATTTGATTGATTGTATTTGGTTGTTCAGAAGACCATAACATCATTAAAAATCATTTTCTATGAAATGTTCTAAATGTAATGAATCAGCATCTATCAGCCATTAGAAAACATATGCATTGAAAAATAAATTAAATCTAATTTGGTAAAAAATGAAAGGGTGTGTGGTGAGCAGTGTGCGCCCGAGCGATAAGGATGGATGGCTGGGGGAGAATTACCGCAATCAGCCGGGAGAGAGATAAAGAGGAGCCAGAGCCGCAGTTCGAGAGAGAGAGATGTGTTTGCTCGCGTGCGCGTGCGTGCGGGCGGGTGTGTGTGGTTGCTTTTAAGAACTATCGGTTATCTGCGAAATTCTATGCCGTTATTTGCTGATATTTTTTATCATTTCGTATTACAAAATAAGAGTTTGTGGTGTGTTTCGGGCTTGTTTATACTTAAAAGTCCTGTGTTATGCAAAAAGTCTTTGCATAAAATGTTTTACTCTTTGTCTTTTCTCACTATAGTAAAGAAAGAATAAGAATTTTTTTGACATTCTATGAATCGATTTTAAAAACTATCAGCCAATTAGTGGGTTATTTGACTTTCCCACCACCTTAGTTATCGGTATTGGCAAAATCCACTATCGGTCGACCTCTAATATATATATATATATATATTTTTATTTTTTTTTTTTTTTTTTTTACCTCTCAGGCCCCAATTATGTTCCAGTGACACCAAAAATATGACCAAGCTTTATTTCTACTCTAACACATCCATAAAAGATAATAAATAATAAAAGATTCAGTTTATGGTAATTTTTTTAATAGCTATTTCTGGTGCGTTGGAATGGATACAGGTACTAAAAGGATGATGGAATGTGCAGAGAGGCTACTTTGAAGAAGCTAATACATAAGATCATTTTTATTTAACATTATTTTGGTCAGTACATTATTCCTGTTCTTCAATTAATGTTATTTTGTAGTTTTGATTACTTTAAGGTTACTCTAAAATGTGGAAAATAGTGATAATATTGTCACTTTTGTCAGTATGGTATATTATAGTTGAATAATGTTAGTATAATGTATAGCTACATAACAAAGTTCACAGATAAAGGTGATAGAAATCAATTTTCATAACAGAGATAATCTCTGCCTTTACTACTCAGACATTGCACTTATCATTTTAACAATACAACAGCCAATAATTCCACTATTCTGAGCACTTCTCTAAACAACTGTTAGTAAGAGTGGCATTTATTGAACGAATCAAATAAAAGCAGATGTTTTCAAATCACGATTCTCTCTTCATGTCAAGACAGCCTTGCGTTGTGGTTTAAAAGCGATCGTTATCTTCTATTGTCGAAAGGCAGCCCTGACAGCTAAATTTAAACTTAAAAAATGTATTTGTGAGATTATACGTAACGCTTATTCACAACAGCTCTTAAGTAAGTTGACCGCGGAACGCGAGGCACCTCGGAGAGCTTACATTAGGGAAAAAGAGCATTCTTTTATACCAAGCTCCCTTTCTGCACTTTATCTACAGACGTACACCAGCGAGAAGCATCACACAGAACATAATCTCCTCCGCCAGAAACCAAATTGACTGGATAACCTGAAGGAGGTAGTCGTTGAATGTGTGGCTTATACACCAGAGGGTAAAAGCGATTGTGAGCACTGTATTGCTGTCAGGAATGTTGATATAAGGCCATCTTAGTTGCTAAAAATCTAAATGTCAAGAGCTATGGCTCCCACCCCATTAGAAGCAGTGCCTGTTCGTCATCTCCACATAAAAAAATGGGGAAGTTTTACAATCAGATAAGTGGACAATAAAGTGGAACTCAGACAGGGAGTCAAGCGGACAGCTGCAGGCTCTTAAACCCTAAGTCAGTGCATTTCTGTATCTTGAGACCAAAATGGAAAAGCAGAAAAGGTATTTTTGCTTCCTTTCAAATCAAATTCCTCTTCCCACCACAGTGTTTTCAGCTTTTTACACTGCATTGCATCATCACTGGTTCATATTCTTTGGGCTGTTTTAAGTTATAAATTGGAACAGTCAATATGCATCTTATTAAAAGACACTATTATTGCAATTGCATTTCTTGGTAAAATAATCATTTTGGTGGCTAAATAAGTTTAAGTTTGTGCAGTGTCAGAGACTGGTGGGTATTACTGTGGTGCACTTAAGTGTTTCTTCACCGTCTGGCATTGTCATGTCCTAGGGGTTGATTTTTATTAAAATTAACAGATTTAAACTTTTTTCTTTTTGCTATATGAAGGTCTCATTAAAGGAATATTCCGGGTTCAATACAAGTTAAGCATAATTGTCAGCATTTGTGCCTTTTCGATTACCACAATATATATATATATATATATATATATATATATATATATATATATATATATATATATATATATATATATATATATTTTTTTTTTTTTTTTTACTTTTATTTTCTCCTCCCTAAAAATTTAGAATCTGGGTTACAGCGAGGCACTTACAATGGAAGTGAATGGGGCCACTTCGTAAACTTTAAAGGGATAGTTCACCCAAAAATTCTCTCATCTCTCATCAACCCAGCTCTGTTGGTTCATACAGTGCAAGTGAATGGTGACCAAAATTTTGAAGCTCCAAAAAGCACAAAGACAGCATAAAAGTAATCGACACAACTCCAGTGGTTTAATCTATATCTTCAGAAGCAATATGAATATGCGTGGGTGAGAAACAGAACAATATTTAAGTCAGTTTTTACCATAAATTCTCCTCCCTGCCCAGTAGGTGGTGAAATGCACAGGGAATGTGAATCGCCAAAAACAAAAGAAGAAAGTGAAAGTGGAGATTTATAGTCAAAAAGGACTTAAATATTGATCAGTTTCTCAACCACACCTATTATGTTGCTTTGGAAGACATTGATTTAACCACTGGAGTCTTATGGATTACTTTTATTCTGCCTTTATGTCCATTTGGAGCTTCAAATTTTTGGTCACCATTCACTTGCATTGTATACACCTACAGAGCTGAAATACTCTTCTAAAAATCTTAATTTGTGTACTGCACAAGAAAGAAAGTCATACACATCTGGGATGGCATGAGGGTGAGTAAATGATGAGAGAATTTTCATTTTGGGGTGAACTATCCCTTTAAGTACACGATACAAAACAAAGACGTAAACAATATGCATGTTAACATGATTTTAGTGTGATCAAATCACTTATTAACCTTTTCTGTATAAAGTTATATCCAATTTTACAGCTTCATTGCCATGACGACAACGCAATAAAGCCTACCCTTACAAAAATCGAGAATCCTGGCAAACTTGCCGCAAATTCGCCACTCGTTATTTTCAAACTCTTCATTTTCGCTAATGGTTTGCTGCAGACTCTAGCAAATTCACTGGTTCTTCAGTGAATCGCAAGCTCATTTGTATGTGAATATAATGAGTAGGAAATTTGCAGGAAGTTTGCGGCATGTTTGTCAAAACTCTGGATTTTTGGTAAGGGTTAAACACTAAAACGACCTTAAAAATGATGATTTAAACAACTTCACAGCTCAAATAATACACAAGTTTTAACAGAAGAATTCATGTAATTGCTTTTTTAAAATTATAAGCTTCACATTTCTGCCTTTAAAACCTCTAAAAATGTTACCCATTAAATGCCATTGTAAGTGCATCATAGTTACTTCGATTTTTGCTTTTTTTTAAAGAAAAGAAATGCTGTCAGTTGAGCTTAACTTGTATATATTCGTTTAAAACTTATTTTTGGTACTTTTCAAATTTATGTATAGATGATATTGTTTTAGCCTTGTCCCAGACCCAGACTTTCACTATTAAACCATGAAAATCCATAGTAAAAATACAAATGATTACATGTTCAAACTATAATAATCTAAACTGAGTGAAATGAACACAAACCATTTAGATATTTATGTGTAAAAACGATATCAATCCATTCCTGATGGATGCAATAAAGTTCTACCCTATATTTTTTTTTTCATTGAATATTATGGCTAAATGGGTTGTAAGTGAGATTTTACATTTCAATTGTGCAAAGAATATTCCTGTCAGATCCAAACCCTGCCAATTTCTAAAGTTATGAAAAATATCTGAAAACAAAACAAACCAAAAAAAAAAACACAAAAGCTTATTGTGTTATCTGATCATTGAGATAGGTTTTAGCAAAGTCTTTATACAAAAATACATGACCTACTCTGAACTCATCAGGGAGGGAAAAAATCATCTCTGTTTGCCAAGAGAAGCAAGAAGTTTGCAGATATTGAGGTGAGCGGGGGGTCCATGCTAAAGAGACCCCTGAAGAACAAGACATTCCTGGGGAATCAATATGAGTTTACTGTGATACAATGAAGCACAGATTGTAAAAGCAAAGATGTGTTGTTCTAAGACACATTCCTCCAGGCCCATCGGACGTAGCGGGAGATAAGGCTTTTCTTGTTTCATGGCTGATTGGCATTGAGGCAGAACAGTGTGTATGATGGATAAATCATATCTTTCGTGCGCTTGTTGTTGCCGAACTGGTGCATCCATTGTGCACGCTTCTCCCATGGCAATGCAGCGATAATTCATGATAGTCATGTCACATACCCCCATGATTCAAAGAACTACCAAAATCTAAAAGAAAACAAAGACAAACCGAGCATGAACGTGTTTGATGGGGTGGACGTATATGGCACAGCGATCAGTGCAAGCCAAATCCCTCTCAATCCATGAGAATCGGACTATGAGATTATCAAATATCATTCTATTGGGAAATACACCAGTTTACACAGTTTTTCTTAGTATACTCTCTTGGGTTTTGATAGAGAGTTTGTCAAATGGGCTCAAATGCACTAGCTGGCAGGGGTATGTATTAATATTCTACTGGACTTGATGATACTCTAACATAGAAATGATGGGTAGAGAGCATGGGAGTGGGATCAAGTGATGTTACGAGCCGGACTCAAACTTAATGTTGCTGCATGAGCACCACAGCTCAATTATTTTTATGAGTATGTGCACAAGGTAACGGCTCCAACAAATCCAAATCTTCAATAAGATTTCCAGTGTCTGAATATATACATATATTAAAATTGTGTATTATTATTATTAAAATAATAATAATCATAAATAATAATAATGCCTTTGGAATTTCCTTTTTATCACAGGCACATGTTTAAACTGAAATCTGAGATCTTTTATTATGATTTGCACGTTTCCATTAACACTCCCATATACAGCTCATACTCATGGCTCAATGCATTAGTGGCTTCAAGCCTTCTGTCCTCAATCCAAATATTCAGCAAACAATGATCTTCATCTCCATTGTGATGACAGATTGCTCATTCTGTGTGTTTGACTTCTCTCAATTTACACTAAACAGCTGCTTCACTCAACTATTGCTATTAAACGCATATGTTCACATGTACATGAAAACACACTTTCACCATATACAGCACACTTAGAACATCATAATTACATCCATTACTTTAGCTCGACAGGTGTTCACACATCCTGCAGTCAAATGGGGCTGCTTTATACAGTTTCATTGTAACTTGCAATGGCTGTGCTTGATACATACAACTACAGAACTGAGGCCACGTCCACACTAATTCGTTTTCATTTGAAAACACATCCTTTTCTCTACATTTTGGCTTTCCGTTCACACTGAGACGGAATTTTTGACAACGAAAAAAGATTTTCAAAAACGCTCCTGAACGATACTGAAAATGCCGTCTTCGCTTTGTAGTGTGAACAGGGGAAACGGAGATACTCGAAAACAATGATGTATTTGTTGTCATGTGACGCAATCATGTGATCCGCGTTGTTACAGATAAACGTTACTTGTTTACACCCTTCCCATTGCATTCCTTCAAAGGCGAGGGGAACTTTACTCGGAATTGCTGTCCGGCAATGGAAAACAAGGACAATTACGTTTCAGACCGTACATGGAACTGCGATTTTTCACATGCGCAATAATGAGATTTAAAAGTATTTAAACGTTTTAGTTTGGACGAGCAACTTTTGGAAAATGCTTGAAAACCGCAGTGTGGATGGAGAGCATTTCGAAAACAAAAACACCATTTTCAAATGTATCCGGATTAACGTGGAAGTAGCCTGAATATTATTATTATTATTATTTATTTATTTTTTTATATTCGAAACATCAAATGACGCAGAGAAGTCATCTACAGCAATATGGCTAAATAAATCAAAGGGGTTAAAACCAAAAAGTGAAAACCAAAAAGGCAACATATTTTCCATATCAATAAACAGTGATGGACTTCCATACAGTGTATATACGGTGTGGTCCAAAAGTCTGTAATGCACGTGACCATGCTTCAATGGAAGCAAGGAAATCTGACCTTTTAAGAAGTTAACATGGTCTATGTAATAAATGTGCTCACATTTGATTAGAAATCTTATATTTATACATTTAATACTTTTTTTTTTTTTTTTTTTTTTTAGGATACATGAACATGTTAACTTTTTTGTTTTACATTGTAAAAAAACCTAAAAATGTTGTTTATTATCAGGTTTAAATAAAAATAAAAAATAAAAATTGTCAATGTGATCTGACTTTTGGATCTTACTGTGTATTTAAAGACAACATTAATGTAACGTAATGTAACTTAAAACTTAACTAACTTAACCTAACCCTAACCTTCCAAAATTGGCGAAACTTAATGTAACATAACTTAACTGATTAATAAGTTACTGACTGAAAATATTAAGCAAATAATTAGTCTACATTCCACCAGAGATCTGTCAAGAAGTCAACTAATGACATGTTACAAATATGATTTATTTTATTATTATTTTTCCAGTAAAGTTTAGTATTGTGTTTCCATTTAATTTTATATTATAACTTTTCAGTATTTTACATTGTTCAAAATCTTAACATTTTATTTATTATGAGGTTTAAATTAAAAAATAATTCAATGTGATCTGACTTTTTAACCCCATTGTATATTTAAAGATAAGTTTATCTTAACTGATGAATAAATAATTAACTGAAAATATTAAGCAACTAATTAATCTATATTTCACCAGAGAGCTGTTAACAAGTCGACTAATGACTCAAGTCACAAATATGCTTTTTTTATTGAATGTTAAGATTTCTCAAGAAAAAAAAAAAAGAAAAAAAAAAAACATTAAGATGAAAAACAGAAAACTCTGGAATTTCATTTAGTTTTAAAGCATGAGTCTATCATCAAACACAAAAGAAGAACAATTAGTTTGAGGACCTCAACTGATGTTTTGTTTTGCTCTAGGAATGTCTTATGGATGGATGAGATATTTTCAGAGAAACCCACACACATTCTTCTATAGATTGATTGTTGAATGATCATTCATTGAGCTAAGATCCTACACATCAAGAAAAACCAAAAACCTTGAATTTCTAAATGCTAAAGGCAGTGCCAAGAAGAGGGGTAAAAACAAAAACTAAAAAAAAAAAACACTGATTTATTTGGCGTTAACCCAGAATTACTATTCTGCAAACAACAAAAACATCTGACGGAAAGTTGTCCAAGTGCTGCGTACCAAAAACTAAACTATGTTCTAGCAGAATGAAACTTTTAGCTCATAAATTGTACAATAAAACAAAACAAAAAAGAGAAACATAACAATTACAGAGTCCCTACTTAAAATGTGATTTGCTGCTTTTGTATAATTAATGTTTGGCACTCATGTTTGTAATTAAATCAACTTTGTTCCGAAAACTGCGGAAAGGCAAGAAATATTGATTGTGATTATGCAAATGTGCCAAGATCAGTAGTTTTGAAGGGGTGCGGAAGAGCCATTCTGAGACTACACGTCTAATTATGATTCGATAGGCTAATCAAAACCAAATACTCACTGAAAAATAAAAAAAAATAAAAATGACGAATATTTTTGAAAAAATATTGATTTCACTTTGCCATCGTCATTTTGGTGGCAAGCCAAAGCATGCGCTTGCTGTTCTCAGGTGCATGGATAATTACGGTGCCTGTGTTTCAAACACTTCAACTGGCTAACATCAGATTCCTCATTCTGAACGAGATTTCTCTGCTCTCACCCACAGGAGAAGTATGCGATTGCGAAATAACACAGAATCAAAGTAGAACTACTTAAATTCACAAACTACAAACAAAACACCAACATGTGAGGAAATTGTTCCACATTCACTGAATTCAGTTATGTCGCGATATTTCAGGGACGTCACTGTATAATTACAGCAGTCTATAGTTTAGAACCACATTA
This sequence comes from Myxocyprinus asiaticus, assembly GCF_019703515.2. Taxonomy (NCBI): domain Eukaryota; kingdom Metazoa; phylum Chordata; class Actinopteri; order Cypriniformes; family Catostomidae; genus Myxocyprinus; species Myxocyprinus asiaticus. The sequence goes on from NC_059349.1 coordinate 8,916,170, forward strand.
AAAGCATTACACACGAGAGGGTCTTACCTTGTGAACACTGTAGAAATATCACAGTTAACAAAAGTCCATACAGGAGGGCACATTTCCACAATGAAGCAGCCATTTTGGGTATTGAAGACTCTAGATGGTGAACAATAGTTTCGATTGTAAAGGAGAATGAAAAACAGTATGCAGACCACGTTGATGTCAGCGATCTGTTGTTCTCTGAGGTTCACCAATCATCTTCCATCTGAAAATAAATTAAAGATATTTTATTAGCAATCTGAATAAGGACTGGTTAGCAATAAAGATTAACCGATTTTATTTGACTCAGATTCAAAAAGTTTGATTTGATTCAATTCTGATTCATTTCAGTTACAGTATAATGTTATAATATATAATAATCAATGCAACCAAAACTGAAGTAAACTTTAAATTAAAAATAAAAGATCGATCTTGGGATTTTAAAAATCGATATCAGTATCGTTCAAATGAAGATTGCAATTAATAAAAAAAAACAATATTTTTCCCAATCCCTAAATGTTTAATTAATGTTTTTTTTTTTTTTATTATTTATTTGTTTTACTATTTCTAGAGAAGCTATATTGTTGACTCTTGAACACTAATGACAGGTGACCATAACCTTGATAACAGGGAGACCAGCAGACATTTTGGTTTACAATTTGGTTTACAATCCTCCACCCCGTTATAAGTTCAGAATATCTCACTATATTCATTCAGTCTTTTATTTGTAATTTAGCTTGAGATGGTACAATGCAATTCATTAGTACTTCTTAGTATAATAGAATGTTTAAAACCTAACATAATTTTCATAGTTACTTTTTCAAAATGGAAAAGGCACCAGTTTCTAGAATGACTCTTTGAAACAGCAGAACCGATGCTGGGATCAGATATGAATCTGCAGAGTATTTCACAGAATGAGACATACCTCGGCTTCAATACAACAAAAGCAAACCAGAAAGAAACAGAATATCAGATAAGTATCTTTGTTTGATTCAAATACAGCAGAGATATAAGCAACCGTCTCAAATAAATTACAATCAAAATCTGTTTCAGAACTCCCATTTGGGAGCGAGAATATGTAGGAGAGTATAAATCAATTTTAATTACAAACTAGATTTTTTTTTTTGAAGAAGAAGAAAATGTGAGTAGTGTCTGTAGTACAAAACTCAAACCCATTGCTAGGGTGCTCTGGGAGGTTGCTAACGTGTTCAGAGTGGTTGTTGGCATGTTGGATGTAGTTGCAAGGGTGTTCAAGACTTGTGTATCTGCAGAACAAAAATGGGCGTTTCCCAATCAGTGGCTGTTTTCAAACCAGGATGGGCGTTTTTCAACCGCTTTACAGGATTTCCCTACTACACTGAAATTCCCTACTTTCACTGGATAGTTGAGAAACGGCCATCCTGGTTTGAAAACGGCCACAGATTTGGAAACGCCCAATATTGTTCCGCAGACACCTATACTTTGGGTGTTCTCGATGGTTGCTAGGGTGTTGCTATACAGTTGGCTGAGTGTTTTGGGTGGTTGCAAGGAAGCTGCATAAGGAACGCTTTGTTTTTCCGCCTGCCGTTTTGTGTCGTGCATGGTTGCGCATTCTCGTCTTTCAAATTATACTCTCTTGACCATGAGCCCACCTCTAAGTCTCTGTTATATTATGGTCTCTAGAAATGGCCTGGCACCCTCTTCCACTGCAAGTCTATGGGATTTTGTGCAATTTTTTTATTGTCAGGCATGTGAAACTCATTAGTCCAATCACTTAGAAAAGTAATAGCACACCTCATGTCAACATATCATTCATGTCCATACCACAAACATTGCCAAATACCAAGGGGTTTTAAAAAGTAAAATTCACAAAACTTGACTTAAGTTAATGGCAGGTTTATGAGTGCACTCACAATCAAAGAAATGGGTAATTGTAGACTTCAGTGGTCCAAATAAAAAAATAAAAAAAGCCTGTAAAACATTGTTTTTAAACTGTACTGTATAATTTAGAGCTTCTAAAAGTCTTTTGGGGTTGAGTCTTGTTAAACCTTTGCAGTCAAAGGAGAAAGATTTTGCCAAAGCTAAATTTCAAAATCTTAATATACTGCATTAACGCTGTCTGTTCTCAGGATATGATGGATTTCAAGGGATGTCACAAATCTATCTTTGGACCTCTGAGTGGCATTCACAAGCCTAGACTTGTGTTTGTAATTTCACTGTGTTTATAAAAATTACAGGCACTTTCCTCATTCCTTATCATCGCCTGCATCACCTCGACCAACCCCGAGGTAGATAATAATTACTCTTGAAGCTGATTCAAGCGGTAAACTATTAAAAACACCTCTCTTTGTATGTGTTTGCTTTTGTTTTCTCGTGGGGGTGGGACGAACACATTCAAACTGCTTTGTCTGCGTTGGAAAAGGTTACTATTCGAGACCCTGGGGAACCAGAGCTCATTATAGAGCAATGTCAAATGCCGAAGACAGATGACATGTCAAACTCACTTTGCCCACAAATTCATACCCACTGACACACACATGCACATACACACAAACATCCACCCACAAACTAAATAATACTTTCATCTTCCAAAAAAAAAAAAAAAAAAAACACCGCCCCTTCTTCTCTCACAATGCATTGGCTCATTGTGTATAGTGCAGGTAGTTTGTGGTTTTGACTCATCCGCATTGCCTGCAGAATTTCACACTTTGAAGTGTGCTTCACCAAAGCCTCGGCACGGTTCCTCATCATCGAGCGCCGTGATTATTTTATAATGAACCTAAATATGAACATTACGCCATTCTCAGAGCTCCACTGACGCCGATGAAAAGAGAAGATGAAAAAGTTCGAACAAAACGCTGCATACAGCAGTCAGAATTTAATTAAGTTTCATTACAAATCCTGCTGCAGGAAATGTTTTTTTTTTTTTGTTGTTTTTTTTTTTTTCAGATGCAATGAAAACCAGAAATTGGCAGAGAACAAAGAATGAGAGTGTTGTTCAATGTCAAAATTAGCAGGCAGAAGCAATGTTGCTTTAAGGACATCTATGAAATCAAACACTCCAACTCCTGTCTAAGCACTTTTATAATTAAATAATTAGCCTGGACAACTTTAACCTCGAATAACAATGCGGCTAACATTCATGCACCCAGAGGGCTGAATATTTTACAGATCTTGCCACCAACTATTACAAAAACTTAGGCTAATCAAAGCATTTAAAATCAGACATTGGCTTAGAATGAAGATAAATAAGAGCATGCCCAATGTCAAAATTGGCCGCCGGAAGCATTGTTGGATGACATCTATGAAATCAAACCCTCCCACACTTGTCTAAGCACATTTAGCATTAAGTAATCAGTAGGAGTGTGTTTAACACCGAATAACAACACTGCTAACTTTCATGGCCTCAAAGAGCTGAATATGTTTTCATCTCTCACTAATACTCTTAATTAGACTAATAAAAGCTTGATCATATAAAATTAAATGGCCTTATCACTGACTGTGCATTCAGGTAGGAAATTCACTTAGTGCACTACATTACTGGATCAGGACTCCAAATATCCTGCAGTAAGAGCATGCAGCCATGCCAATCCCCAAGCAGGGTATCTTGAGAGCAGCTGAGGATGGCGTTGGGCTGTACTTCAGTAAATCAGCAATCACGGACATAACCTGCTGGAAAATCCTGCACCCTGCTGAGATTGCCGAGACATTGATCCAGGCAGACGGGAAGCGGGGAGGAGGCGGGGGTCTCAAGGAGGGAGAGGGTCTGCACCGTCTGCCCGACATGGTTTATTTCTCTTCATTAAGAGTGTTCAAACCCTCACCCTGCTGAGGAACATGCTCGCTTTATGTCTGGAGGCTTAAAATCGCAGGAGACGACCATTATCATCCCCCTAAACACCACTTTGTTTGGCAGATTTTGGACTGGATTTGTTCTGAGTTAAAATAAAAGGATTAAGCGATTAGCATTAAAGAGCTTTGTGCCATTCCTGACTGATGCATCATTTTTACGAAGATCAGGGAGAGATCAGGAATGAGTGAGTCAATTTCACAAGCATTAAATAACTGAAGCAAGCAAAAAAATTTGACAAACCAGCAATATCAACTGTTTAATTAGTGATGATACCCAGGGGACAAAAACTTGCCGAAACAATCGAAAAATATACAATTCCATATCTCCATAAACTCAGCAAACTGTGACAATGCAATGTTTCTAGGAATCTAGGGTAATTCTTAGAGGCTGAATTAGGGTTAAATATGATCAGTCATAAATAAGAGGCATTTATTTTCCACATTTTTCTCATTGTTTGTCAAGATAAGAGAAATAATGACCTTTATATCTCACTACAAATCTCCTCTAGTCATCTAGACAAGATGACAGATGTCATCATTATAGTAAAGGGTAAAAATGAATGCACACTGCAAATTTCCCATGTTATCAGAGTGGAAATAGGGCAAATAAATTATAATTAAAATGAATGACTGGGAAAAAGCAGCAGCCAGGAAGCCTTAACGTTAAATCTGGGTCTGTTTGTGAATGTGAGATTCATCACATGCTCCCAGCTTCCTCTCTTAGGTTGGGGAGGCGACTGGCTAAAAAATAGCCAAGAAGGAGTCTTGGTTTCTAAGACAAGGAGGAATTGAATGAATGGGAAAGAAAAGAAAGGAAGAGAAAAGAAAAGGGTGGGCGGGTCACAGGAAGATTGACAGCTAGTGAGTGTTGCTTGACCTCTAAGGGTTTACAACAACATAAAGAAACAGGAATGTTAATTTATTTTCAATTGTCAGGGCCAAGATGGGAGAAAATAAAGGATGCATACATACATGCATAGCAAGTGAGGTGGGCACAAATGAAACATAAAGCTACATCCAAGTGAAAGCCCAAATGCAACTAAATGAAGACGTGGAGCTGCATTACTATTATTATTTTATTTTATTTTTTTGCATTTTTGAGACCAACACTATCAAACATGGATTATCAAATCTGCAAACAAGTCCAATTGCCACAAGACCACTAAGATAGATTTACATTTGAGTGGACGCATACCATTAAAAATGTTTTTTTTTTGGGTTTTTTTTGTTTTGTTTTTTGAAAACCGCTTAATTAAATGAGGATTGTAAAATCTGCAAAACTAGTGCAATTGCCACAAGATTAATGTGATAACTTTACACTCGAGACCATATAGACACTCAAAATGCAAATCTCAATTACAACATAGAGGCTCCAGGTATTTCATATTAGCTGGAATGTTGTTTTTTTTGTTTTTTTTTTCAACTGTCAGAACCAAGACAGGAGAAAATAAAGAATTAATATTAACATGCAGAGCAAATGAGGCTGGCACAAATTAAATGTAAAGCTGTATCCAACTGTAAGCACAAACACTGCTAAATGAAGACATGGAGGAAAAAAAAGAATGCATTTTGGAGACCGGTTACTCTATCAAATGTGGATTGTAAAATCTGCAAAATTTATCAATCTGCCACAAGATCAAGATTGAAACTTTACATTTGAGAGAAAACATATCCTCAAAAGGACAACACAGAGGCTCTAGGTATTTCATATTATCTGGAATACTAATTTTCAATTGTCAGTGCCGAGATGGAAGAAACTAAAGAGTGCATACATACATGCATAGCATGTGAGTTGGATGAAATTAAAAGTAAAGCTGCATCCAAATTAAATCTTTAATTAAGTTAAATTAAGTCATGGAGTTGTTTTTATTTTTGGCAATTTGGAGGCCACTTACACTATTAAACATGGATCGTATAATCTGCAGAACTAATGTCACAAAATCACAAGATATGAGAGATTTACATTCAAGACGACATAGATACTCAAAACGTAAGTCTCAATTACAAAATAGAGGATCCAGGTATTCTATATTAGCATAAAAAACAGGACATGCTTTCTGCTAAAAGCAGGGGTAATTATCTAGCAGAGAAACGAGCACAGAGAGGTGTAGAATGGGCGTGAAGGAGATCTCCTTGGATACTCTCGACATTCTCAGTGGGCCTCTCGAAGGCATTGCACTTTGTCATGACAATCCCTGACAAGACTACGGCAGGCTGGGTCTCCCCCTCAAGGATTTAATGTAATTTTCTCGGCTCTGGCGATGTTGCAGAAAACTTGTCACAAGCCATGGTGCAAGGGAGACAGGCATTGGATGCCCATGTCAGGTGGGGGTGTCAACACCAGGCAAAGCTGCTGAAAAGTTTTTGAAATGCACATAAAGGTGCAGGCACTTTGGCACTGGGGTGGTCTCAAAGCTCAAGCATCAATCAGGAAACCAATGATCTAACTTCAGATTTTCCTGCATGGAAAATTTTGTGTCAGCGCTCTCTCTGCACAGACTGATTAAATGGCAGGAAGACTCACTTGGAGCCAATTTCTGCACTAGCTAAGCCATGTACTTTATTTTCATTCTGTTCTCCATTTCATTGTTAGCGATTAACACTGGGTTCCCCAAAGACTAAGATGACAAATGAAGGGATGTTAAAATCTCCAGCATTTCCTGAGCGATTTGTTCGGGTTAGCAGAGTCATGATATGGCGTGTTATGTATTACATTCAATAATCTAAGAGTTAAACTCGGAGTAGTCCAAAATGGAAATGTCACATTCGTTAACCAAGTTTAGGGTTGGGGATCCAGAACTGGTCTCATTCAGAATTGGTTTTGTATATAAAAATGGTGAAGACGAATGATTCATTATGTTCAATTCCATTTATGGCTCAGAAAAATCTGTGAATGGAAACCGCAATAAATATGCAATATATGCAGAGTCATGGTCATCATGATTAGTACATCTTATTTTCTATTGGCTGTGCATTTGAATCAACAATTCACTGTTTCATTATTTCTTGCAAATAAAACATTTGTGTAAATGTAGCTTTTTGTTGTATTCCATACTGCTTTGCAGATAAGGCGTACTGAAATGCTAAATCCAATCCTTGATTTTAAGAAAAACAGAGATATTGAAATTGTAAGTAAATGTTGTTGTTGTTTTGTTCAAGAATTGTATACAGTGTATGCTGTGACAAAAGACTTCTGAGGGTAATGAATGTAATAAGTATAGTTTTCAAACATAAAATAAAGAGAATCATTGAGGAACCAGAATCAGAAACAGAACCTGAATCGATTAATTCCTTAACGATTAAAGATGTTTATGTGCGATACTGCAATTTGCCTTAGTGTCATTGCCCTAAATCCTTTGCTTTTTTGAAGAAGAAAAAAAGAAAGAAAAAAAAAAGATTTTTCTCTTCAGCTGCTGTTTTTTTATTATCCTGGATTGAACCGTACAGAGCCCGCAGTGACCTATTCCTCTACATACTTCAGTTGTTCCCTCACAATTCACTATATACAAGAAAAAATGTAGTTGGCTTGACAACCACACATTTACCACAAGCACAATTGGCCGTAATATGTCCTATCAGTCATGTGGTAACTGAATGGAGAATACCCACAGATCAACAGTTAAACACCCCACAGGCCCAAACTACCATCTTCACTCTGTTTTCTTCACACAATAAGATGGTGCCATTCACAGTTACACCTGAGCACTTGGCATGGAATTGGGATGCCAAAAGAAAGCCATTTGCCACCATCTTTAAGTACATTATCCCAACAAAGTTTAAGGAGATCATGGAAAATAGTTTAAATAACCTGAAAGAGTAACCTACACATAATGTATTCAAGATGACTAATGCAGTCAGTCCTCCTGGGAAGTCCCTATGAGTTCAGAAGTTGTAATTACAATGTAAGGTCCAATGCGATTCTGGTTGTAATAAAATGGATATGGGCCATTTTAGAGTTTCTCTCTCTCTCTCTCTCTCTCTCTCTCTCTCTCTCTCTCTCTCTCTCACACACACACACACACACTCTCTCTCTCGTTCACTTCCCAACAAAGACAGGATGCTTTTTAGTGCAAAAATGAAGAGTAGGAGGATGTACATTAGGTGTGTATGTGCCCATTGAGAATAATGGGAAATGTAATTTTGCCACACAAACTCATAATGAACAAAATACAGTCAACCTTCACAAATAAAACAATTTTAAATAAAAAAAATGACTAGTGTCCACCATGATTTTATATATATATATATATATATATATATATATATATATACATATACACTGCAATTCATTGTTTTCAATGCTGTTTATAAATGTCAAACAATTCAGCTGCACTTGCTTCATATGTATCGAACTGAATTCAAACAGAAAGAAAACGTATTTTAAGATGAAATGACAAAAGAGGGAAAAAAGAGGGCAGGCCCTTTTAGCTTTGAAACATACATACAATATGAACAGATTAAAATGGTGAGAAACCCCCTACAAGAACTGCCACTAAATTCTCCATTTTTTTTCCCCATCACCAAAGTCACGTTAATCTTCAGAGCGGGCCGCTTGCTGGTGAGACACTTTTTCATTTCACTTCCTACCCCAATCTTCCTCAGCATTTTCTTCTCCTCTTTTTCCCAGAACATAATTTCTTCTTGTGTTTGCATAGTGTCCCTTAGTTACTGTATTCAAGACGAGGCGACGCAGTCAGTTAAAAGCTTGTGCGGTCCCACTCAACAACAAACCTTTCAATAATTTAACGTCATTGGAAGCATTATCTAACAACCCGATTCAATTTTTAGCAGGGCCTGTGACAGCACAAGAAAAGAATATCATAGCACATTTTAGACCCTCAAGAAATGAGGCCCGGGCTCAAGTTCAGGATTAGGGATGGCAATGTAATGTTTCTTGTTCCAATAGACCAATCCTTTGGCAATGTCACCGCTTATGTCACACACGGAAGTGGTGGCAGAATCTGTGCAAAAAAAGGTAAACATTTATCGGATTCCGTTGTTGAAAAATGATTTTGAGGGTTCTCATAGACGGCTGTGGCTTCAAGCCATCAACAAAGCTGAGTGGACTGAGGAGGTCATTTCATCTCTTTGCAGCAAACATTTATATCAAACATTATAACAGGTATGTTATTAACCGATATCATTCTAATAACTGTATAGCTAAGAATATTTGTGTATTTATGATGGTTTTGTGTCATACTTTCATTAAATCCTCTAATCTGTCAAATCTAACACAACAGTTTGCCGGCTTTCTGCAACAATGGGATTGGTCTATTTTGATTTCACTTATCGGTGCCAGTTCCCCAACAATTCTGAAAAATTTGTTAAAGAAATAAAAGAAATATATTAAATCCTCACTATTTATTATTCAACCCATTTAAACAAAAACAATACTACTTAAAGGACCAAAATGTAACATTGACATCCAGCATTAAAAATGGGTATTGCAGTCCAAATTCAAAATATTGGAGAGAGTTTCCCTCGCCCCCTCCTCCCCAGACTCGAAGCTCACGCGGGTTGCCAGGTGGAGAACTCAGCATCCGTTTTTAAGTCTCTCTGGGTTTAAGCTGTCTCCATCTTCCAAACACATCTCCAATATTTATCCTTGTTTTACTACACCTCTGGTCATGGAGCTTTTTAGATAGATGCCAAGGCTTTTTAGGTCGGGTGGAATCTGTTATCTCAGATCCAGTTCGTTTGCTGGCTTCCATGGCTGCAGAGCATGCTGTGTTTGCCTGCTAAATTGTTTCAAATCTGGCAACCCGGGGTGTCGAAATACTATTGGGAAATAGGCAGTGGGTGGGATCACACAGGCCAAAACACAAACAGACATTTCGGCCCCGAACGGACATTTCAAATTAGAATATACTGGCTGTGGCATTGTTTTTGAAGAAGCCAGTATTTCAACTTAGCATGTTTCCTAAATCTCTGATAACATACTATGATCATTTTATGCTTCAGTAAATATATTACATATTGCTCCTTTAAGGCAACATTAAAAAAAATTTTTAAAAGTAACTTTTATTACAACAAAGCTATTTCTAATTATACATTGTCATACAAAAAAACAGTCTGCATCTAAATGAAACCAGCTTCTGTTTTATTTTTCCCAAATTCAGTACTTTTCATTAAAAAAAATTCTGAATTACATGTTTTAAAGTTTAAATACATTTTATCATCAAAAGGCAGCCTAATTAATTAAATTCTTTAATTCATAAAACTTTATCAAATCAAAACATAACAATTACTTTTCAAAATGCCATTGCATTATTCTAATCAAATGAAGTGCTTCTATACAGATCCTCACACATTACATTTAACATTACATTTTACAATACAGCAGAAAGCCATTTCTGTCTCAATTTCTTTTATTTAAATTGAACTTAAGTTGAGGACAATTGAGTAAAGCCCTTTCAATTTGTATGTTATTGATGACACCTCCGGATAAGCAGTTCATTATATGGCCTAATGTGTTTATTAAACATTTAATTATATACATATATAGTCTGTATGTTCTGCGTGCTTAACAGTGAATAAGTACTCTACTCTCTGTCATCTACTACAAATACAGAGCGTGCATAATGGTCCTAATGCGGTGTTATCAGTGTATGAGAAACCACCTTAACACATTCCTTTTGAAGCGTGCAACACATGCAGACTGTATATGTATATAATTAAATGTTTAATAAACACATTAGGCCATATAACGGTTTTAATTTAATTCATTTTGCCTTCATATATTCATTTTATCCCAAATATGTGACATTCTGCATTTTATAGTTTAATTTTTATTACTGGATTTGGCGTTTCCCTCATCGCACTGCCATTTGATCAATGGCAGATGGAGGAGTTGTTTGGGAAACCTCTTTGAAAACAGTATTTATTTTTGCAATTCCATTTGGTGACATAATTAATAACTTCATCTTTTAGTACAACATAATGGTTCTTGGTTTATTTCGATTAGCCAGTTTTTGTTAAATAACCACTATGACTGATTCAACCTTTTGTTCGAAAAATTGGACTACACTGGTCGCTCTGTATGTTTGTTGTTGCATGCAACCAGTGAGGAAAACATAACTGAAACACATTTATTAATTTTTTTCAGAATTGTTTATAGAACCGAACATCATGAAAAGCACTTTGTTACAGTATTTTGTTAAAAATGGAACTGGTTCTGAATCACAATCGGTACTCTAATCCCAACCACATTCATGAAAAAAAAAGACAAACAAAACAAGCAATTAAAAAAATAATCAGCAAATACCTCTTTACACTGATTAACAGAGCTTAAAATTGAAATTAGGAGGAAATTAAAGGTGTCATGCATTGAGAAATCAAATTTTCCTTGACCTTTTGACATATAACAGGGTCATAGTACTATAAAAACATACTGTAAGTTTCAGAACTCAAAACTTATTCGTTAGTCCAAAAAAAGGCTTTATTGAAACCAATATTCCTAAAGGACTCATTTTCTACTTCCTTGTCTCTATTACATAATAGAGATGAATACATCAGCACAAGTCTGCCTCTGCATAAACATGTCAATGCCTATTCTTCATCATCGCCTCTTTGGCCTGCCCACAGGTTCGCGGTTAGAGCTGTGATAAGAGACGGCACGGCAGGGAGAAACACTGGGATTATTGGAGCAACAAGAGGTTCGAGATGCCTGCAAAATTTACAAAACTTTGTGCAGTGCCAGGTTGTGAAAAACAGACTCTTAGCATTTGATTCCTAATGATCCTAATAGTAGGAAAGAGTGGCTAACATTTATTTTCAATGAAGTCCCGGATCGTGTCAGTAAGACAGTGTTTGTTTGTTTGTTCATTTCATTTTACTGTGGACTCTATTTCAAACAAGACACAGTTTGACGCATGCTTTGCAGGGAGACTTAAATTAAAAGTTTATGCAGTTCCAACTATATTGGACCTGGCAGTAATGTCACTACAGACAAGTGTGAGTATCCGTGTTAATTGTACTGCTTCATATGCTACAGACTGTTAGATATGTACTTAGTATTTGAATGTTTTCACCAACATTTCCAAGCTTAATATTTGATAGTGCTGAAACGATTAGTTGACATTATCGACAATGTCGACAATGAAAAATTGTCGACAAAAATGTTCATTGTCAAACAGTCGTTTGATGTCATTTAACGTAACATGAGATCATATTAAATTTGGTTATATAGCAGTTCTATGATCTAATGAGGATGCGCGAGAGCAGCACTGCAGTTCGCGCCTGACTGAAGAGTAGGGGTGGGGGAAAATATCGTTTCAGTGATGCATTGCTATTCATACTCAAACGAATCTGAATCAATTCTTTTTTTTATTTTTTTTTCTATTTGGAATGGCCAATTCCCAATGTGCTTTTAAGTCCTCGTGGTCGCGTAGTGATTCGCCTCAGTCCGGGTGGCGGAGGACGAATCCCAGTTGTCTCCGCATCTGAGACCGTCAACCCACGCATCTTATCATGTGGCTTGTTGAGCACATTGCCACGGAGACATAGCGCGTGTGGAGGCTTCACGCCATCCACCGCGGCAACCACACTCAACTCACCACGCACCCCACCGAGAACGAACCACATTATAGTGACCATGAGGAGGTTACCCCATGTGACTCTACCCTCCCTAGCAACCGGGCCAATTTGGTTGCTTAGGAGACCTGGCTGGAGTCACTCAGCACACCCTGGGATTCGAACTGGCGAGCTAGCAAACTCCAGGGGTGGTAGCCAGTCTGAATCGATTCTTAAAAGGATCAGAATCGATTCTGAGTTCAGTTTAAATCACGGCAGAGCAGTGGCGTGCGCCAAAGGCAGATGTATAGAAACAACGACGTGAGTTAAGTGCATACACTAAAGTCAAGTGCACAAACATGACTGTTTGCAGACCAGCTGTATCAAACAAATGACCACTTGTGTCCGAATTAAACTACGATCCTAAAATTCTTTCACAAACCCATGCAAATAGCAACGGGAGAGTTTATTCGTGATAACAAGCCAACAAACAACATGAAAGAAGGGCTCGCACACATTATTGCACTGATCTGCACACAACGGGGGAAAAAAGAAAAAAATAATGACGAGGCAGCGGTTCAGGAGATGTTGGTGATGTTTTCATTTAATTCTTTTTTTTTTTAATGCCTTTCTCTACTCTTTCACGCTCTCCATTTCATTGGCTTTTGTTTTATTGCCAGTCATTGCCGGTCACTCGCTTGTCAGGAGAGTGCGCACACCTGATGATAAAGGTTTGAAATCCATCGTAGCTTTTGCGTCAGGGCCGTGCGATCTTCTACTCACAGAGCAGATGGGACAGTGCCTTTGTATGGAAAGAGCCTGTCTGTATCACCACCTGAATGTGCCAATGCAAGAGCTTTTCAAGGAGCAATGCAAGGTGACGATATTTCTACAACATCTCTGCTGTTAAAGAAAGACTACATTTTCAAGATAATGTACCGTATTGAGAACAACAATAAAAAACAAAATTTCTTTAAAACATGCCTGAGAGATGTTTGAAGCATTCTTATGCATTCTCATGGTAAAACTTGGTTAACTGGAATAAACATATTGATTTAATAGAATCTTGACGACTCTTAAGAAAGATAACAGGTGCAATCATAAGGTACTCGACATCACAGCAGTTAACAAAAGACCAGGGCTATATTTTCAGGAAAATGTACCATACTGATGTGAACAACAGAAAAAAACCCTGCCTGAAAGACGCTTCAATTAGTGTTGGAAGTGTGGTAAAATGGTGTAAAAAAAAAAAAGCATAAATTTGTGTTAGCCTAATCTAATGAATGAAACATGATGACACAAAAAAAAAGCAAAGACAATGACCCCATTTACATGTACTTAAGAAAACGTTTAATTCCAGGATTTTTGCAAAAAGTGGTGTTCTGAAACGTCCATGTAAATGCATAAGTGGCTTTCTTAAGTTTTTTTTTTTAAGAGTGCACATATGCGTATGCGCTCAAGTGCGCTGGGGGAATCCTGGAGTATAACATAAAAGGGCAACCCCACTATTGCAGTGCAATGCCACGGCAAGTTACGTAAATTAGGAATACAAACACAGCAGCAACTGTGGGACATCTGCAAATAAAATGAAGCAACGAAGAACAAAGAACAGCAAAGTTGTCTCCAGATGCCATGTTCGTCATTTACACCAGTTGTGCGGGGAAATTACGCTGCTGTGGAGAAAGCAGCTTACAGACAGAGCTGTATACGTGGGTAAAGGGTACGTCACTTACACAGTACATGTAAACGTGAACCCTGCTTTGTTGTCTTAAGCCGCTTTCTCACAATAAACTGCTTTCGGTTTCCATGTTAACGACCTCAATATTTGCAGGAGAATGTACCGTACTAACTACAACAACAAAATACTTGTTTTAAGCATTCTCTTGTTTTGGAAGTGAGGTAAAACAGGGTAAAATTGCATTCACGTGTGTTGATTTGATTAACAGATTGTAAAAACTCGATCAGGAATCAGTTGTAAGGTACTCAACCTCTTCGCAGTTACACTATTATGATGCGGTTACATCATAATAACCTGATAATCTCATGCAACTCAAGCAGATGATTATGTTGATCGCAAACACTAAACCCAAGAAATTCTCTCTGATTGCAGACACAATGGTATTTCCATTCCAATTATGCACTATTTTACCATTTACCACCACTAGTGATCAGAGAATATTTTAAGTAATTGTGTAGAAGTGTAGCACAACATAAAATTCAATTTACCATTTTTATGACATTCACCATTAGCACAAAAATAACGCACTGCCTTGAGCACTTTTAGGAGCTTGTGATTTCCATAATTAAAACCCTGAGCAATCAGCAATCACACTACCTCTCACCTGGGCGATCAACACAGACTCTCTTTAGCAACGCGTGTATAGTGAAACGGTCATGCCTCCCTCTTCACAGGCCTGTTTAAAATGGAACAAATCAGTGCCAATCAAGAGGGAGGGGGGTGAATAAGAGGCTCTTATTTCACTCACACTATCCGCCACAGCACTGTGGGCTCCTATACATCTACTTTTCTATTTATGAATTACAAGAAAGAGAGGGCACCTTTGATTTCCACCTAAAATGTAGGACATCTAAAAAGCATGAGTTGCAAATATAAACCTTTTACCGCAAGTAAATATTTCATTGAAAGCAAGGGCATGATGAAAACACAAAACATAGCCAAGTTCATTCTAAAACAAAGTGATTACCAGGCACATTTTCTTTTTCACATT